>NC_054478.1:143697669-143701691 GCF_017639515.1 Carcharodon carcharias | reverse complement strand
GTGTGTGTCTCTCTCTCTTTCTCTGTGTGTGTGTGTGTCTCTCTCTTTCTCTGTGTGTGTGTGTGTCTTTTCTCTGTGCTGTGTGTGTGTTCTCTTTCTCTGTGTGTGTCTCTCTCTCTTTTCTCTGTGTGTGTGTGTCTCTCTCTTTCTGTGTGTGTGTGTGGTGTGTGTGTGTGTCTCTCTCTTTCTCTGTGTGTGTGTGTGTGTCTCTCTTTCTCTGTGTGTGTGTGTATCTCTCTCTCTTCTCTGGTGTGTGTCTCTCTCTTGTGTGTTGTTGTGTGTGTGTCTCTCTCTTTCTCTGTGTGTGTGTGTGTCTCTCTCTTTCTGGTGTGTGTGTGTGTGTCTCTCTTCTGTGTGTGTGTGTGTGTGTGTCTCTCTCTTTCTTGTGTGCTGTGTGTGTGTCTTTCTCTTTCTCTGTGTGTGTGTGTGTCTCTCTCTTTCTCTGTGTGTGTGTGTGTCTTCTCTCTTTTCTGTGTTGTGTGTGTGTCTCTTTCTATGTGTGTGTGTGTGTTCTCTCTCTCTTGTGTGTGTGTGTGTGTCTCTCTCTCTTTGTGTGGTGTGGTGTGTCTCTCTTCTCTTTGTGTGTGTGTGTGTCTCTCTCTCTTTGTGTGTGTGTGTCTCTCTCTCTCTTTGTGTGTGTGTGGTCTCTCTCTTGTGTGTGTGTGTCTCTCTCTCTTTCTCTGTGTGTGTGTGTCTCTCTCTCTTTCTCTGTGTGTGTTTGTCTCTCTCTTTCTCTGTGTGTGTGTGTCTCTCTCTCTTTCTCTGTGTGTGTTCTCTCTCTCTCTTTCTCTCTGTGTGTGTGTGTGTGTGTGTGTCTCTCTCTTTGTTTTTTGTGTGTGTGTGTCTCTCTCTCTTTGTGTGTGTGTGTGTGTCTCTCTGTGTGTGTGTCTCTCTTGTGTGTGTTGTCTCTCTGTGTTGTGTGTGTCTCTGTGTGTGTGTTGTCTCTGTGTGTGTGTGTGTGTGTGTGTGTGTGTCTCTTTGTGTGTGTGTGTGTCTCTTTGTGTGTGTGTGTGTCTCTTTGTGTGTGTGTGTGTCTCTTTGTGTGTGTGTGTGTTCTCTGTGTGTGTGTGGTCTCTCTCTTTGTGTGTGTGTGTGGTGTTGTCTCTCTCTTTCTCTGTGTTTGTGTGTGTGTCTCTTCTTTCTCTGTGTGTGTGTGTGTGTTCTCTCTCTTTCTCTGTGTGTGTGTGTGTGTCTCTTCTCTTTGTGGTGTGTGTGTGTGTGTGTCTCTCTGTGTGTGTGTGTGTGTGTGTGTGTGTGTGTGTGTGTCTCTTTGTGTGTGTGTGTGTCTTTTGTGTGTGTGGTGTGTCTCTCTTGTGTGTGTGTGGTGTGTGTGTCTCTCTTTTTCTTGTGTGTGTGTGTCTCTCTCTTTCTCTGTGTGTGTGTCTCTCTCTTTCTCTGTGTGTGTGTGTGTGTCTCTCTCTTTCTCTGTGTGTGTGTGTGTGTGTGTGTCTCTCTGTGTGTGTGTGTGTGTGTGTGTGTCTCTCTCTGTGTGTGTGTGTGTGTCTCTCTTTCTCTGTGTGTGTGTGTGTCTCTCTCTTTCTCTGTGTGTGTGTGTGTCTCTCTCTCTTTCTCTGTGTGTGTGTGTGTGTGTGTGTGTCTCTCTGTGTGTGTGTGTGTGTGTGTGTCTCTCTGTGTGTGTGTGTGTGTGTGTGTCTCTCTCTGTGTGTGTGTGTGTGTTTGTCTCTCTCTGTGTGTGTGTGTGTGTGTCTCTCTTTCTCTGTGTGTGTGTGTGTCTCTCTCTCTTTCTCTGTGTGTGTGTCTCTCTCTCTTTCTCTGTGTGTGTGTGTGTGTGTGTGTGTCTCTCTCTCTTTCTGTGTGGGTCTCTCTCTTTTCTGTGTGTGTCTCTCTCTTTGTCTGTGTGTGTCTCTCTCTTTCTCTGTGTGTGTCTCTCTCTTTGTTGTGTGTGTCTCTCTCTTTCTCTGTGTGTGTCTCTCTCTTTCTCTGTGTGTGTCTCTCTCTCTTTCTCTGTATGTGCGTGTCTCTCTCTCTTTCTCTGTGTGTGTGTGTCTCTCTCTCTTTCTCTGTGTGTGTGTGTCTCTCTCTCTTTCTTGTGTGTGTGTGTCTCTCTCTCTTTCTCTGTGTGTGTGTGTTGTGTGTGTCTCTCTCTTTCTTGTGTGTGTTGTGTGTGTGTCTCTCTCTTTCTCTGTGTGTGTGTGTCTCTCTCTTTGTGTGTGTGTGTGTCTCTCTCTCTTTATGTGTGTGTGTGTCTCTCTCTTTGTGTGTGTGTGTGTGTCTCTCTCTTGTGTGTGTGTGTGTTGTTCTCTTTTGTGTGTGTGTGTGTCTCTCTCTTTGTGTGTGTGTGTCTCTCTCTTTGTGTGTGTGTGTGTCTCTCTCTTTGTGTGTGTGTGTCTCTCTCTTTGTGTGTGTGTGTGTCTCTCTCTTTGTGTGTGTGTGTCTCTCTCTTTGTGTGTGTGTGTCTCTCTCTTTGTGTGTGTGTCTCTCTTTGTGTGTGTGTGTCTCTCTTTGTGTGTGTGTCTCTCTTTGTGTGTGTGTCTCTCTTTGTGTGTGTGTCTCTCTCTTTGTGTGTGTGTGTGTGTCTCTCTCTTTGTGTGTGTGTGTGTCTCTCTCTTTGTGTGTGTGTGTGTCTCTCTCTTTGTCTGTGTGTGTGTGTCCTCTTTCTGTTTGTGTGTGTGTTTGTGTCTCTCTCTTTGTGTGTGTGTTGTGTGTGTGTCTCTCTCTTTCTCTATGTGTGTGTGTCTTCTCTTTCTCTGTGTGTGTGTGGTCTCTCTCTTTCTCTATGTGTGTGTGTGTCTCTCTCTTTGATGTGTGTGTGTCTCTCTCTTTGTGGGTGTGTGTGTGTGTCTCTCTCTTTTGTGTGTGTGTGTGTGTCTCTCTCTTTGTGTGTGTGTGTGGTTCTCTCTTTGTGTGTGTGTGTGTGTCTCTCTTTCTCTGTGTGTGTGTGTGTCTCTCTCTTTTCTGTGTGTGTGTGTTCTCTCTCTTTCTCTGTGTGTGTGTGTCTCTCTCTTCTTGTGTGTGTGTGTCTCTCTCTTTGTGTGTGTGTGTGTGTGTGTGTCTCTCTCTTTGTGTGTGTGTGTGTGTCTCTCTCTTTCTGTGTGTGTGTGTGTGTCTCTCTCTTTCTCTATGTGTGTGTGTGTGTCTCTCTCTTTTCTCTGTGTGTGTGTGTTCTCTCTCTTTCTCTGTGTGTGTGTGTGTCTCTCTCTTTGTGTGTGTGTGTGTGTCTCTCTCTTTGTGTGTGTGTGTGTCTCTCTCTTTGTGTGTGTGTTTTGTCTCTCTCTTTGTGTGTGTGTGTGTCTCTCTCTTTGTGTGTGTGTGTGTCTCTCTTTGTGTGTGTGTGTGTCTCTCTCTTTGTGTGTGTGTGTGTCTTTCTTTGTGTGTGTGTGTGTCTCTCTCTTTGTGTGTGTTTGTGTGTCTCTCTCTTTTCTGTGTGTGTGTGCTCTCTCTTTCTCTGTGTGTGTTCTCTCTTTCTCTGTGTGTGTCTCTCTCTCTTTCTCTGTGTGTGTGTGTCTCTCTCTCCTTTCTTGTGTGTGTGTGTGTGTCTCTCTCTCTTTCTCTGTGTGTGTGTGTGTCACTCTCTTTCTCTGTGTGTGTGTGTGTCTCTCTCTCTTTCTCTGTGGTGTGTGTGTCTCTCTCTCTTCTGTGTGTGTGTGTGTGTTCTCTCTCTTGTGTGTGTGTGTGTGTCTCTCTCTTTGTGTGTGTGTGTCTCTCTCTTTGTGTGTGTGTGTGTCTCTCTCTCTTTGTGTGTGTGTGTCTCTCTCTTTTGTGTGTGTGTGTCTCTCTGTGTGTGTGTGTATTGTGTACTTCTTTTCTATGGTGTGTGTGTCTCTCTCTTGTGTGTGTGTGTGTTCTCTCTTTGTGTGTTGTGTGTGTCTCTCTTTGTGTGTGTTGTGTGTCTCTCTCTTTGTGTGTGTGTGTGTGTCTCTCTCTTACTCTGTGTTGTGTGTGTCTCTCTTTTTCTGTGTTGTGTGTCTCTCTCTTTCTCTGTGTGTGGGTCTCTCTCTTTCTCTGTGTGTGTGTGTCTCTCTCTCGTTCTCTGTGTGTGTGTGTGTGTGTCTCTTCTCTTT